>NC_056731.1:246918372-246925872 GCF_019279795.1 Protopterus annectens
GTTCAGAACTCATTGTAAGCACTAAATAAGTTACAAATTACTACAGCACTCAACTTTCTTCACTTGTCTAGATGAAAACAGTTTTTAGTACTTAATAAATAAGTACCTATTCAGGCATGTCTAAAGATCAGCTCCCGGTGTTTTCTCCTGTCTACCTGATGAATCTGGGCATCTTGGGACAATGCAGCAATTGCTTCATGTACACAGACAACCCTCTCCTCCTACCACCCAATACTACAACCTGTGAGAGATGCATTTATATAGCCAAACTGGAAGCAAAGCTGTCTTCACCGAAGACTGGACTAGACAGTCAAGTGGAGAAGGTAAACACTTGCACCGCACCACACTCATCACATAGTCCCTCAAAACCTACACCACCAAAACACACACACAGAAGCACAAAACACACACCTACATTCACGGAGGCTCTCAGTAATAACCTGCCCAAACAACAGAGACCTCCAAAGCAGAAATGCAAGCAATCTCTACCTCCCAACACAACCCAAATGACGCATAGCCCACATACTCAGTGTGCCCCTCAACTACAGCCCATAAGGCATAACGTACCATACACTCTAGTCATAGGTGACTCTATAGTCAGGCACACTGATGTTCCACTCACCAGGCTAAACAAGGAGAAAGTCACTGTCAGCTGCCTGTCAGGTGCAAGGATCCACCACATAATGCATGCACTCAGGTCACTCCACAACAAGTATAAATATGACTCTGTCATTGTCCATGTTGGTGTGAATGACCTGAGACATACCTCCCTGGGCTACATGAAAAGAGACATGGAGGAGCTCTCCGATCTTGTAGCCCAGGCAGGTATGACCCTAGCCCTGAGTAGCATCCTGCCATCACCCAGAGAGATACCACAGTACAAGGACAAAATTATTGACTTTAACAATTGGCTAAGCTTCTGATGTCATTCTAAGGGAATCCAGT
Organism: Protopterus annectens; assembly: GCF_019279795.1. Taxonomy (NCBI): domain Eukaryota; kingdom Metazoa; phylum Chordata; order Ceratodontiformes; family Protopteridae; genus Protopterus; species Protopterus annectens. The sequence continues at coordinate 246,919,318 of NC_056731.1, forward strand.
ATCTGTCTGCCTGGGATGACATGATCGACAGACCACGCTGCTTTGCCAGAGATGGCCTGCACCTTTCACCCTTGGGATTCCAGATACTGGCAAATGCTCTTGCCACCCCTACAGTGCCTTTTTTAGGAAAGGTTCAAAGGACAAATTCACCACCGTAACAGGTACAAGCAAGCAAAATTTGAGGGTAATGCTACTCAATGCTAGAAGTCTAAACCTCAAAATGCACTCACTCGAGGCACTCCTTAAAATGGAGAACATTGACATCTGTGCAGTGACAGAGATCTGGTTCAAAGCTCCAGAGAGCACCCCTGCATTACCAGCTATAATTCATACCACACCTTTCGGCCAGTAAACTCGGACTGAAACACTAAAGGTGGAGGCGTGTCCATATTCATTAAGGATATCCATACCTCCAAGCTAGTTGCTCAGTATAATGCATCCAAGATTATCCAAGTTCAACTAACTCTGGGCAAAACCGCAATCCAGATTGTAGCTTGCTACAGACCCCCCACCATGGCCCAGGATTCCCACTCCTCTTTTCTTGATGCACTGGAAAATATTAAGGTACAACCCAACACTCTAATAATGGGTGATTTCAACTACCCTACCATTAACTGGGAAAACTACTCCTGTACCAACTCTTTTGCTCAACATTTTCTGGAAATCATCAATTCCAACGCCTTGGATCAACTTATCCACACCCCCACCAGGGGCAGCAATATCCTAGACCTGGTCATCACCAACATGGGTGACCGGTGTTCCACACCAGAGGTCAGCTCCTCGTTTGTCAGATCTGACCACAAGCTAATCATCCTAGACATCCACATCCCGCTCCCACCCCCCATTAGGAAAACAACCGTAAAAAATTTCTCCAAAGCCAACTTCACGCTTCTTAAGACAGAAGTGGCAAACTTCACGACACCCATGCAGATGGACAATAGAGGTACGACTGCTGAATCCTACACAAATGCACTTTAAAAGCACTTACATGAGTGCATGGATCATGCTGTCCCTAACAGAACCAAGATGCTATCCTCCAAAAAAAGGAGGCCAATCTGGTGGTCTTCTGCCATAAACAAACTCTACAACAGAAGAAAGAAACTGTTGCAAAAAAGAGTAAAAGCCCACTATTGGAGGAACTCCCTGGTCAGCCTCAGTAAGAAGCTGAGATCTCTCATAAAATCCTCCAAAGCTAGTTATGAAAACAAAATCACCACTGATTCTAAAGACAACCACAAAGCATTCTATAGCTATGTCAAGAATCTCAATGGCAACACTCAGATCTGCTCTGAGTTACAGCACAATGACACTAAATATACAGAACCAACTGATATTGCCAACATCCAGGCAGATAGGTTCAGTGCTAACTTTACCCCCCTCTCACCCCCTAAAGGGCCCATCTTTATACGGGAAGAATGCAAAGTTCCTGTAATCACGGCTGCACAGGTAAAAAACTCACTCTCCAAAGCCAAGAACACAGCATCCATGGGACCTGACAACATCCCAGGCTGCCTTCTACATGATCTACAGAATGAACTGGCACCCCATCTAAGTACCATGTTCAATCATAGCCTCACCTCAGGCTTTGTGCCCATTGAATGGCACACTGTGACGGTTATCCCACTCTACAAAGGGGGGGGGGGGCACAACAGACCCCGGGAACTACCGCCCCATTAGCTTGACGAGCCTGGTCTGTAAGGCCATGGAACATATCATCATGGAACTCATAAACAAAGACATTGGAGATCTCCAAACTCTGGACCCCACACAGTTTGGGTTTGTAAAAGGCAGATCATGTCTCCTAAACCTGATAGACGTCTTTGAAGTAGACACCAAAGCCATAGATGAGGGTAAGGTTGTTCACACAGCCTATCTAGATCTCGCCAAGGCGTTCAACACCATCCCCCACTCTAGAATTATAGATAAACTCACTAAACTAGGTATAAATCCCTATGTCACAAGATGGGTTGCCAACTGGCTTACTAACAGAACCCACACTGTGAAAGTAGCAGACTCCAAATCAGACTTCAGACCAGTGACAAGTGGAGTACCACAGGGTTTAGTCCTGGGTCCTCTCCTGTTTGGTATCTACTTCTCTGAAGTACAGGCTAACACAGAAGGTCTTTGGCTAACTAAATTTGCAGATGACTGCAAACTAGGATCCATAATCGAAACTCCTAATGATGTGGACATCCTACAAAAGGGCCTCACTGAGACAGATGCCTGGTGTCAAAGCCATGGTCTCAAGCTCAGTGCCAAAAAGTGCATTGTCATCCCCTTTGGTAAAAACTCTGTACCCCTGAACTACCACATAGGCGGTAGTCTACTTAACACTGAAAGTGTGATAAGAGACCTTGGGACACAGGTGGACAGTAGTCTCTCCTTTGATAATCACATCGCCATAGTGGTCAGGAAATCCTTCTACATGGCACACCTCATCACAAAAGGTTTCTCATCCAGAAAAAAGAGGTCGTTGTTCCCCTCTACTCATCACTCATTAGACCCATTATAGAGTACAATGCCCCTTTTGGTATGTACCTCACAAGACATCTACAACAACTGGAAAGGCCGCAAAAATACCTCACAAAGAGGATTACTGGCCTCAATCAGATGCCTTATGCAGACCGTCTCAAAAAACTCCAGCTTTACTCCATCACATATTGCCTACTCAGAGACAATCTCTGCCTAACATACAAAGCTATGTCAAACCCAGAGCTGTTGGACATGCTCCACGTAAAGAAATCCCAATCCATCCGAGCTACACGCTCTAGGGACCTAAACCTTGTCACCACAATAAACAGAACATGCTGGAGGGATAGATTCCTGTCCCAGAGACTTCCCATACTCTGGAACAGACTATCTATCTATGTCAAACAGAGCTCCCCATTAGCACTCTTCAAGAAAAATCTTGATGATTGGATGGGTAATAGGAAATTCACCCCGAGGATCACTTCTATGGTTCTGCTTGACAGGGGCACAGGAAAATAATTTTCTTGGGTGGTGAAAGCCAGGGTACCTTTTTGGCTAGGCTTGTATAGGCCCTAGGGCCAATAGCCTAGTACCCACCTGTGAACCTCTGTTCCCTTACACAGGCTTCCCATGTGCTGATACCTGAATCTTCTCAGCACTGGCTCCCCACATAATGATGTAGTGAAGGCCTTTTCATTAGAGCAGAGATGCAGGTTAGTTCAGAAACACTGTTTCTCTCCCTTTAGGATGGATATGCCCATCCCCTTGACTGCCTCATCAAGCACTACGGCTGCTAGTTGAACTTAGGTTGCATGGGCTGTAGTCAGGAATCTTTCCCTGTACACCATTGGTGCTGGCATTTTTGTCTGATTTTGATTTACATAATTACATATCATACAGATAATTTATTTTTATTTATTTTATTTTACATTTGTTTACTGGGAAAGTCTGACATTTTTACTAGAGGCCCGGGGAGAAAAGCTCAAATTAGGACAAACACAAACCAAAGGAATAATAGTACAGATAAATCAAGAATACTTTACAGTAAGAATGAGGAAGAAAAGCTCCTCTTAATACAATATAAGCAAATGTAGCTTACTTTACTGTGGACTGTTACCTTTTTGTACTGCTGTAGAAAACTTAGAGCTGTTGCCTATGTATAACTGATAAGAGAAGTGTTGGTATTAGTGAATCCTCACCATTAGAGTGGCTGTTGACCGGTCTTTAGCACAAAGCCTGAACAGGCTGAGAAAATAAATACATCTTTTACTTTGTACTTGCTGTCCTTTTTATAGTAAAGTTTTTTATTTTGTTGTGTAACAGTAAAAAAAAAATCATTGTCACTTAAAAGTCTTGTGTCCCACCTGTTGGTATTGACATTAGAGATTTTTAATTGCTTGATATAAAATTTTATGTTTAGAGTTAAACAGGTATTGACTGGATCCAGCTGTTACAACTGGTGAATGCAGTGGTCATCTGAAGCTGCAGCTCTCAGCTAAACGAGTCCTCCTGTCTCTCCTTGTGGGCATTAATTTCACTAAAAAACACTTGTTGCATAAATCATAACTATGGTTGGGCCGTAGTCAAATCAATAGTCCAAATGAAGGGGGTGTCCATATTAAAAAAACAATTAGTCCTGATGCGGATCCTTAAAGATGTGGGCAACCACCCATCGAAGCCCATTGCTTCAGCTAGGGGTAGTAAAACAGAATCTTTGGTAAAATATGAGGACAGGAAAATCAATGAGGTACAGTATAATTTTCCCCAAGTACTTCATGACTCTTGGCATTTATTGGATTAATTGAGTAACTGTGAAGGAAGTATATTTAATTTTTGTTAAAGCAGATGTCAAAAATGTGTTTACGGTAATACCGTTATGGCAGGAGATGGATATGTGTCATGACTTATTAATAGATAGTGGATCCTTCCCATTAGGTGATGTGGAATTAGTGTGGGAACTTGTGCAATCAGTGTTAGATAATAACTATTTCATGTTTGAGGTGAACACTTGAAACAAAAAATGTATTTGCAGTGGGAGCAGCAATAGCTCCCACATTTGCTAATTTTATTTTAGTTTTATGTCAGGGAAGAAACAATTCATGTTTAACTCAAAATATTACAAATCTGTCCATTTATATACTGGATTTTTGGGTGATATGTTCTTGTTGTGGAAAGAGGACATTACCATGTTGCAATTTTTTTTTATTTTTTTACATACTTGCCAACCTGAATATGCACTGTCAACTGTTAAGTTTTTTTGATTTATACAGTTATAAGATTATGTGTTTGGTAAATTTGTTTTTAGAATATTTGAAAAGTCTACTTATTCTAATTCATATTTGCATTATACTAGTGGACACACAAAACAGGTGAAACATAATTTAGTGAAGGGACAATTTGTAAGGCTGTCTCATCTTACAAATGACTGTTCTATACATTTAACCAAGAAAAACAGCCAAGGGAATCCAAAAGACTAAAAACCACAAAATGAATGCTCAAAAATCAGATCATTGACCAGCCATGCAGAAAAGAGCCACACTGACCAGATCATTCTTCCACAAAGCCAAGAACCAAAAAAATTAAATTACGTTGAGATAAAATCACAGTGTGATTGTGAAGTCATTTGGCACCACCATCTGCCTCAGAGGAGAAGGAGTTGCATCTGGGTTGATAATCCCATTAGGACATCCCTTTTTGTGCTTTTTATTCTATATATTTACAGGAGGTTGGATGTATGAAGTAGATGTTTTTGAACAGAAAAAACTATTTGTTAAGAGGGTAAGAAGAGACAGTAATGTTTCTAGTTTTTACAATTCACTATGTTTACCAGTGTCAGTGAACAATAAAATCCACAAGCGGCAGGATAAATCCAACAAATAACCAGGTTTTATTGTCTTGGAATAAAATCTGGTTATTTGTTGGATTTATCCTCCCGCTTGTGGATTTTTTTTCTTATTTTGCAGTTTATTTCTTTCATGTTTGTCAGTGGACAATAAGGTTATTTAGGGTATTGTTAGCAAATATTGAAATATTTTTTATGTAGCGATAGTCTCATTTGCAAGATTGGTAAGAGACCGTGTTTTGCATACAGAAAGAATACCATTTTAAAAAAGTAGATTTGACATGTTCAAATGTAGGCATGCAAGAAATGTAAATATGTAAATGTGGGAAGTTATGTTAATATTGGACACAACAATATCTCACACTGCTGTCAAGATTACTTTAATTGTAATTTGGCTATTGTGGTGTATGCAATGACCTTTTTCCTGTTCTACATCTTACAATGGGAAAACCAAGAATGTCCTAAAAAAGTGTATTTATCAACATTATTACACTATGCAGAGAGAAGATTATGCAAACACTTTGGCTTGAAGGAAAACTCCACCTTAGAACCCAAAAACATGTTTTTCATTGTATCTTTGTTTTCAGAGCTATTGTAATGCATCACAATCTTTCCAAGTGTTAATTTTAATGTGTTTCCCACAAAACGGTAGATGATGGGGCCTGTCTTGGTAATGTGATCTTTTTTTCTTGCTTTCATTCCTTCTTCCCAATATACATTTCAAGTCCTTTTTATGAGTCATGCTAGACTTAAGGATGTGGTGTTATTTTCTCATGCCATTGAGACAGAATGGCAGGACTGTAAAGCACTGTCATCTAACACACCCTCTGTAACAGAGGTACTTCTGTTTCCCTGACTGAGCCTCATTTATGTGTTTGTCAGAGCTTGTTCTATGCTACAAATAAATGTTAGCTACTTCCAGCAAAAGAAAGTTGGTAAATAGCAGGCTTTTGTAAAGGGATTATTTTGTAGTTCTAAGGGAATTGACAGACCTTCCCCAACACTCTCATGCTGAGGTGTGAAAACTCTCACTGCAGCAAATGATCCTTGTATCATATACAAGTGACAAGTAGTATTCAAAACGACTCTAAAGTAAGCCTGTCTGCTACTTCTCAATGCCTTCATTGGGAAGGAGTTTTCTTCTCTCTCATGAATGATTCAGAATTAAAATCTGCTTTACTAGTTCCTTAATTATTTCTGACATGTTCACCCCCTTTTTTATTTTGTATTTATTTACACTTTGA